>NW_020230386.1:0-15689 GCF_003227715.2 Harpegnathos saltator
TCGACGGAGAAAAGGTTGGAAAACTTTAACCTTCGATATCTCCTAAAGGTTAGAGATCACGGCTTCGGACAGGTAACCAAATTAAAGCCCTTTCAAAACCCTACATTTTGGACTACATGACGACCTCTACTCCCAATAGAAGCGGCGATATGCGACGGAGAAAGGTTGGAAACTTTAACCTTCGATAATCTCCTAAACGGTTAGAGATACAGGCTTTCGGACCAGGTAAATTAAAGCCTTTTCAAACCCTACATTTTGGCTAATGACGACCTCTATCCGAGCGGAGATAGACGGAGAAGGCTGGATATCGACGGAGAAAGGTTGGAAAATTTAACTTCGATATCTCTAAACGGTTAGAGATACAGGCTTTCGTACAGGTACCAAATTAAAGCCTTTCAAAACCTACATTTTGGACTAATGACGACCTCTACTCCCAAGAAGCGGAGATATCGACGGATGAAGGCTGGATATCGACGGAGAAAGGTTAGAAAACTTTAACCTTCGATATCTCCTAAACGGTTAGAGATACAGGCTTCGGCAGGTACCAAATTAAAGCCTTTCAAAACCCTACATTTTGGACTACAATGACGACCTCTACTCCCAATAGAAGCGGAGATATCGGACGGGAGAAAGGTTGGAAACTTTAACCTTCGATATCTCCTAAACGGTTAGAGATACAGGCTTCGGACAGGTACCAATTAAAAGCCCTTTCAAAACCCTACATTTTGGACTACATGACGACCTCTACTCCCAATAGAAGCGGAGATATCGACGGATGAAGCTGGATACCGACGGAGAAAGGTTAGAAACTTTAACCTTCGATATCTCCTAAACGGTTAGAGATACAGGCTTCGGACAGGTACCAAATTAAAGCCCTTTCAAAACCCTACATTTCGGACTACAATGACGACCCTCTACTCCCAATAGAAGCGGAGATATCGACGGATGAAGGCTGGATATCGACGGAGAAAGGTTAGAAAACTTTAACCTTCGATATCTCCTAAACGGTTAGAGATACAGGCTTCGGACAGGTACCAAATTAAAGCCCTTTCAAAACCCTACATTTTGGACTACAATGACGACCCTCTATTCCCAATAGAAGCGGAGATATCGACGGATGAAGGCTGGATATCGACGGAGAAAGGTTAGAAAACTTTAACCTTCGATATCTCCTAAACGGTTAGAGATACAGGCTTCGGACAGGTACCAAATTAAAGCCCTTTCAAAACCCTACATTTTGGACTACAATGACGACCCTCTACTCCCAATAGAAGCGGAGATATCGACGGATGAAGGCTAGATATCGACGGAGAAAGGTTAGAAAACTTTAACCTTCGATATCTCCTAAACGGTTAGAGATACAGGCTTCGGACAGGTACCAAATTAAAGCCCTTTCAAAACCCTACATTTTGGACTACAATGACGACCCTCTACTCCCAATAGAAGCGGAGATATCGACGGATGAAGGCTGGATATCGACGGAGAAAGGTTAGAAAACTTTAACCTTCGATATCTCCTAAACGGTTAGAGATACAGGCTTCGGACAGGTACCAAATTAAAGCCCTTTCAAAACCCTACATTTTGGACTACAATGACGACCCTCTACTCCCAATAGAAGCGGAGATATCGACGGATGAAGGCTGGATATCGAGGAGAAAGGTTAGAAAACTTTAACCTTCGATATCTCCTAAACGGTTAGAGATACAGGCTTCGGACAGGTACCAAATTAAAGCCCTTTCAAAACCCTACATTTTGGACTACAATGACGACCCTCTACTCCCAATAGAAGCGGAGATATCGACGGATGAAGGCTGGATATCGACGGAGAAAGGTTAGAAAACTTTAACCTTCGATATCTCCTAAACGGTTAGAGATACAGGCTTCGGACAGGTACCAAATTAAAGCCCTTTCAAAACCCTACATTTTGGACTACAATGACGACCCTCTACTCCCAATAGAAGCGGAGATATCGACGGATGAAGGCTGGATATCGACGGAGAAAGGTTAGAAAACTTTAACCTTCGATATCTCCTAAACGGTTAGAGATACAGGCTTCGGACAGGTACCAAATTAAAGCCCTTTCAAAACCCTACATTTTGGACTACAATGACGACCCTCTACTCCCAATAGAAGCGGAGATATCGACGGATGAAGGCTGGATATCGACGGAGAAAGGTTAGAAAACTTTAACCTTCGATATCTCCTAAACGGTTAGAGATACAGGCTTCGGACAGGTACCAAATTAAAGCCCTTTCAAAACCCTACATTTTGGACTACAATGACGACCCTCTACTCCCAATAGAAGCGGAGATATCGACGGATGAAGGCTGGATATCGACGGAGAAAGGTTAGAAAACTTTAACCTTCGATATCTCCTAAACGGTTAGAGATACAGGCTTCGGACAGGTACCAAATTAAAGCCCTTTCAAAACCCTACATTTTGGACTACATGACGACCCTCTACTCCCAATAGAAGCGGAGATATCGACGGATGAAGGCTGGATATCGACGGAGAAAGGTTAGAAAACTTTAACCTTCGATATCTCCTAAACGGTTAGAGATACAGGCTTCGGACAGGTACCAAATTAAAGCCCTTTCAAAACCCTACATTTTGGACTACATGACGACCCTCTACTCCCAATAGAAGCGGAGATATCGACGGATGAAGGCTGGATATCGACGGAGAAAGGTTAGAAAACTTTAACCTTCGATATCTCCTAAACGGTTAGAGATACAGGCTTCGGACAGGTACCAAATTAAAGCCCTTTCAAAACCCTACATTTTGGACTACAATGACGACCCTCTACTCCCAATAGAAGCGGAGATATCGACGGATGAAGGCTGGATATCGACGGAGAAAGGTTAGAAAACTTTAACCTTCGATATCTCCTAAACGGTTAGAGATACAGGCTTCGGACAGGTACCAAATTAAAGCCCTTTCAAAACCCTACATTTTGGACTACATGACGACCCTCTACTCCCAATAGAAGCGGAGATATCGACGGATGAAGGCTGGATATCGACGGAGAAAGGTTAGAAAACTTTAACCTTCGATATCTCCTAAACGGTTAGAGATACAGGCTTCGGACAGGTACCAAATTAAAGCCCTTTCAAAACCCTACATTTTGGACTACATGACGACCCTCTACTCCCAATAGAAGCGGAGATATCGACGGATGAAGGCTGGATATCGACGGAGAAAGGTTAGAAAACTTTAACCTTCGATATCTCCTAAACGGTTAGAGATACAGGCTTCGGACAGGTACCAAATTAAAGCCCTTTCAAAACCCTACATTTTGGACTACATGACGACCCTCTACTCCCAATAGAAGCGGAGATATCGACGGATGAAGGCTGGATATCGACGGAGAAAGGTTAGAAAACTTTAACCTTCGATATCTCCTAAACGGTTAGAGATACAGGCTTCGGACAGGTACCAAATTAAAGCCCTTTCAAAACCCTACATTTTGGACTACATGGACGACCCTCTACTCCCAATAGAAGCGGAGATATCGACGGATGAAGGCTGGATATCGACGGAGAAAGGTTAGAAAACTTTAACCTTCGATATCTCCTAAACGGTTAGAGATACAGGCTTCGGACAGGTACCAAATTAAAGCCCTTTCAAAACCCTACATTTTGGACTACAATGACGACCCTCTACTCCCAATAGAAGCGGAGATATCGACGGATGAAGGCTGGATATCGACGGAGAAAGGTTAGAAAACTTTAACCTTCGATATCTCCTAAACGGTTAGAGATACAGGCTTCGGACAGGTACCAAATTAAAGCCCTTTCAAAACCCTACATTTTGGACTACATGACGACCTCTACTCCCAATAGAAGCGGAGATATCGACGGATGAAGGCTGGATATCGACGGAGAAAGGTTAGAAAACTTTAACCTTCGATATCTCCTAAACGGTTAGAGATACAGGCTTCGGACAGGTACCAAATTAAAGCCCTTTCAAAACCCTACATTTTGGACTACATGACGACCCTCTACTCCCAATAGAAGCGGAGATATCGACGGATGAAGGCTGGATATCGACGGAGAAAGGTTAGAAAACTTTAACCTTCGATATCTCCTAAACGGTTAGAGATACAGGCTTCGGACAGGTACCAAATTAAAGCCCTTTCAAAACCCTACATTTTGGACTACAATGACGACCCTCTACTCCCAATAGAAGCGGAGATATCGACGGATGAAGGCTGGATATCGACGGAGAAAGGTTAGAAAACTTTAACCTTCGATATCTCCTAAACGGTTAGAGATACAGGCTTCGGACAGGTACCAAATTAAAGCCCTTTCAAAACCCTACATTTTGGACTACAATGACGACCCTCTACTCCCAATAGAAGCGGAGATATCGACGGATGAAGGCTGGATATCGACGGAGAAAGGTTAGAAAACTTTAACCTTCGATATCTCCTAAACGGTTAGAGATACAGGCTTCGGACAGGTACCAAATTAAAGCCCTTTCAAAACCCTACATTTTGGACTACAATGACGACCCTCTACTCCCAATAGAAGCGGAGATATCGACGGATGAAGGCTGGATATCGACGGAGAAAGGTTAGAAAACTTTAACCTTCGATATCTCCTAAACGGTTAGAGATACAGGCTTCGGACAGGTACCAAATTAAAGCCCTTTCAAAACCCTACATTTTGGACTACAATGACGACCCTCTACTCCCAATAGAAGCGGAGATATCGACGGATGAAGGCTGGATATCGACGGAGAAAGGTTAGAAAACTTTAACCTTCGATATCTCCTAAACGGTTAGAGATACAGGCTTCGGACAGGTACCAAATTAAAGCCCTTTCAAAACCCTACATTTTGGACTACAATGACGACCCTCTACTCCCAATAGAAGCGGAGATATCGACGGATGAAGGCTGGATATCGACGGAGAAAGGTTAGAAAACTTTAACCTTCGATATCTCCTAAACGGTTAGAGATACAGGCTTCGGACAGGTACCAAATTAAAGCCCTTTCAAAACCCTACATTTTGGACTACAATGACGACCCTCTACTCCCAATAGAAGCGGAGATATCGACGGATGAAGGCTGGATATCGACGGAGAAAGGTTAGAAAACTTTAACCTTCGATATCTCCTAAACGGTTAGAGATACAGGCTTCGGACAGGTACCAAATTAAAGCCCTTTCAAAACCCTACATTTTGGACTACAATGACGACCCTCTACTCCCAATAGAAGCGGAGATATCGACGGATGAAGGCTGGATATCGACGGAGAAAGGTTAGAAAACTTTAACCTTCGATATCTCCTAAACGGTTAGAGATACAGGCTTCGGACAGGTACCAAATTAAAGCCCTTTCAAAACCCTACATTTTGGACTACAATGACGACCCTCTACTCCCAATAGAAGCGGAGATATCGACGGATGAAGGCTGGATATCGACGGAGAAAGGTTAGAAAACTTTAACCTTCGATATCTCCTAAACGGTTAGAGATACAGGCTTCGGACAGGTACCAAATTAAAGCCCTTTCAAAACCCTACATTTTGGACTACATGACGACCCTCTACTCCCAATAGAAGCGGAGATATCGACGGATGAAGGCTGGATATCGACGGAGAAAGGTTAGAAAACTTTAACCTTCGATATCTCCTAAACGGTTAGAGATACAGGCTTCGGACAGGTACCAAATTAAAGCCCTTTCAAAACCCTACATTTTGGACTACAATGACGACCCTCTACTCCCAATAGAAGCGGAGATATCGACGGATGAAGGCTGGATATCGACGGAGAAAGGTTAGAAAACTTTAACCTTCGATATCTCCTAAACGGTTAGAGATACAGGCTTCGGACAGGTACCAAATTAAAGCCCTTTCAAAACCCTACATTTTGGACTACAATGACGACCCTCTACTCCCAATAGAAGCGGAGATATCGACGGATGAAGGCTGGATATCGACGGAGAAAGGTTAGAAAACTTTAACCTTCGATATCTCCTAAACGGTTAGAGATACAGGCTTCGGACAGGTACCAAATTAAAGCCCTTTCAAAACCCTACATTTTGGACTACAATGACGACCCTCTACTCCCAATAGAAGCGGAGATATCGACGGATGAAGGCTGGATATCGACGGAGAAAGGTTAGAAAACTTTAACCTTCGATATCTCCTAAACGGTTAGAGATACAGGCTTCGGACAGGTACCAAATTAAAGCCCTTTCAAAACCCTACATTTTGGACTACAATGACGACCCTCTACTCCCAATAGAAGCGGAGATATCGACGGATGAAGGCTGGATATCGACGGAGAAAGGTTAGAAAACTTTAACCTTCGATATCTCCTAAACGGTTAGAGATACAGGCTTCGGACAGGTACCAAATTAAAGCCCTTTCAAAACCCTACATTTTGGACTACAATGACGACCCTCTACTCCCAATAGAAGCGGAGATATCGACGGATGAAGGCTGGATATCGACGGAGAAAGGTTAGAAAACTTTAACCTTCGATATCTCCTAAACGGTTAGAGATACAGGCTTCGGACAGGTACCAAATTAAAGCCCTTTCAAAACCCTACATTTTGGACTACAATGACGACCCTCTACTCCCAATAGAAGCGGAGATATCGACGAATGAAGGCTGGATATCGACGGAGAAAGGTTAGAAAACTTTAACCTTCGATATCTCCTAAACGGTTAGAGATACAGGCTTCGGACAGGTACCAAATTAAAGCCCTTTCAAAACCCTACATTTTGGACTACAATGACGACCCTCTACTCCCAATAGAAGCGGAGATATCGACGGATGAAGGCTGGATATCGACGGAGAAAGGTTAGAAAACTTTAACCTTCGATATCTCCTAAACGGTTAGAGATACAGGCTTCGGACAGGTACCAAATTAAAGCCCTTTCAAAACCCTACATTTTGGACTACAATGACGACCCTCTACTCCCAATAGAAGCGGAGATATCGACGGATGAAGGCTGGATATCGACGGAGAAAGGTTAGAAAACTTTAACCTTCGATATCTCCTAAACGGTTAGAGATACAGGCTTCGGACAGGTACCAAATTAAAGCCCTTTCAAAACCCTACATTTTGGACTACAATGACGACCCTCTACTCCCAATAGAAGCGGAGATATCGACGGATGAAGGCTGGATATCGACGGAGAAAGGTTAGAAAACTTTAACCTTCGATATCTCCTAAACGGTTAGAGATACAGGCTTCGGACAGGTACCAAATTAAAGCCCTTTCAAAACCCTACATTTTGGACTACAATGACGACCCTCTACTCCCAATAGAAGCGGAGATATCGACGGATGAAGGCTGGATATCGACGGAGAAAGGTTAGAAAACTTTAACCTTCGATATCTCCTAAACGGTTAGAGATACAGGCTTCGGACAGGTACCAAATTAAAGCCCTTTCAAAACCCTACATTTTGGACTACAATGACGACCCTCTACTCCCAATAGAAGCGGAGATATCGACGGATGAAGGCTGGATATCGACGGAGAAAGGTTAGAAAACTTTAACCTTCGATATCTCCTAAACGGTTAGAGATACAGGCTTCGGACAGGTACCAAATTAAAGCCCTTTCAAAACCCTACATTTTGGACTACAATGACGACCCTCTACTCCCAATAGAAGCGGAGATATCGACGGATGAAGGCTGGATATCGACGGAGAAAGGTTAGAAAACTTTAACCTTCGATATCTCCTAAACGGTTAGAGATACAGGCTTCGGACAGGTACCAAATTAAAGCCCTTTCAAAACCCTACATTTTGGACTACAATGACGACCCTCTACTCCCAATAGAAGCGGAGATATCGACGGATGAAGGCTGGATATCGACGGAGAAAGGTTAGAAAACTTTAACCTTCGATATCTCCTAAACGGTTAGAGATACAGGCTTCGGACAGGTACCAAATTAAAGCCCTTTCAAAACCCTACATTTTGGACTACAATGACGACCCTCTACTCCCAATAGAAGCGGAGATATCGACGGATGAAGGCTGGATATCGACGGAGAAAGGTTAGAAAACTTTAACCTTCGATATCTCCTAAACGGTTAGAGATACAGGCTTCGGACAGGTACCAAATTAAAGCCCTTTCAAAACCCTACATTTTGGACTACAATGACGACCCTCTACTCCCAATAGAAGCGGAGATATCGACGGATGAAGGCTGGATATCGACGGAGAAAGGTTAGAAAACTTTAACCTTCGATATCTCCTAAACGGTTAGAGATACAGGCTTCGGACAGGTACCAAATTAAAGCCCTTTCAAAACCCTACATTTTGGACTACAATGACGACCCTCTACTCCCAATAGAAGCGGAGATATCGACGGATGAAGGCTGGATATCGACGGAGAAAGGTTAGAAAACTTTAACCTTCGATATCTCCTAAACGGTTAGAGATACAGGCTTCGGACAGGTACCAAATTAAAGCCCTTTCAAAACCCTACATTTTGGACTACAATGACGACCCTCTACTCCCAATAGAAGCGGAGATATCGACGGATGAAGGCTGGATATCGACGGAGAAAGGTTAGAAAACTTTAACCTTCGATATCTCCTAAACGGTTAGAGATACAGGCTTCGGACAGGTACCAAATTAAAGCCCTTTCAAAACCCTACATTTTGGACTACAATGACGACCCTCTACTCCCAATAGAAGCGGAGATATCGACGGATGAAGGCTGGATATCGACGGAGAAAGGTTAGAAAACTTTAACCTTCGATATCTCCTAAACGGTTAGAGATACAGGCTTCGGACAGGTACCAAATTAAAGCCCTTTCAAAACCCTACATTTTGGACTACAATGACGACCCTCTACTCCCAATAGAAGCGGAGATATCGACGGATGAAGGCTGGATATCGACGGAGAAAGGTTAGAAAACTTTAACCTTCGATATCTCCTAAACGGTTAGAGATACAGGCTTCGGACAGGTACCAAATTAAAGCCCTTTCAAAACCCTACATTTTGGACTACAATGACGACCCTCTACTCCCAATAGAAGCGGAGATATCGACGGATGAAGGCTGGATATCGACGGAGAAAGGTTAGAAAACTTTAACCTTCGATATCTCCTAAACGGTTAGAGATACAGGCTTCGGACAGGTACCAAATTAAAGCCCTTTCAAAACCCTACATTTTGGACTACAATGACGACCCTCTACTCCCAATAGAAGCGGAGATATCGACGGATGAAGGCTGGATATCGACGGAGAAAGGTTAGAAAACTTTAACCTTCGATATCTCCTAAACGGTTAGAGATACAGGCTTCGGACAGGTACCAAATTAAAGCCCTTTCAAAACCCTACATTTTGGACTACAATGACGACCCTCTACTCCCAATAGAAGCGGAGATATCGACGGATGAAGGCTGGATATCGACGGAGAAAGGTTAGAAAACTTTAACCTTCGATATCTCCTAAACGGTTAGAGATACAGGCTTCGGACAGGTACCAAATTAAAGCCCTTTCAAAACCCTACATTTTGGACTACAATGACGACCCTCTACTCCCAATAGAAGCGGAGATATCGACGGATGAAGGCTGGATATCGACGGAGAAAGGTTAGAAAACTTTAACCTTCGATATCTCCTAAACGGTTAGAGATACAGGCTTCGGACAGGTACCAAATTAAAGCCCTTTCAAAACCCTACATTTTGGACTACAATGACGACCCTCTACTCCCAATAGAAGCGGAGATATCGACGGATGAAGGCTGGATATCGACGGAGAAAGGTTAGAAAACTTTAACCTTCGATATCTCCTAAACGGTTAGAGATACAGGCTTCGGACAGGTACCAAATTAAAGCCCTTTCAAAACCCTACATTTTGGACTACAATGACGACCCTCTACTCCCAATAGAAGCGGAGATATCGACGGATGAAGGCTGGATATCGACGGAGAAAGGTTAGAAAACTTTAACCTTCGATATCTCCTAAACGGTTAGAGATACAGGCTTCGGACAGGTACCAAATTAAAGCCCTTTCAAAACCCTACATTTTGGACTACAATGACGACCCTCTACTCCCAATAGAAGCGGAGATATCGACGGATGAAGGCTGGATATCGACGGAGAAAGGTTAGAAAACTTTAACCTTCGATATCTCCTAAACGGTTAGAGATACAGGCTTCGGACAGGTACCAAATTAAAGCCCTTTCAAAACCCTACATTTTGGACTACAATGACGACCCTCTACTCCCAATAGAAGCGGAGATATCGACGGATGAAGGCTGGATATCGACGGAGAAAGGTTAGAAAACTTTAACCTTCGATATCTCCTAAACGGTTAGAGATACAGGCTTCGGACAGGTACCAAATTAAAGCCCTTTCAAAACCCTACATTTTGGACTACAATGACGACCCTCTACTCCCAATAGAAGCGGAGATATCGACGGATGAAGGCTGGATATCGACGGAGAAAGGTTAGAAAACTTTAACCTTCGATATCTCCTAAACGGTTAGAGATACAGGCTTCGGACAGGTACCAAATTAAAGCCCTTTCAAAACCCTACATTTTGGACTACAATGACGACCCTCTACTCCCAATAGAAGCGGAGATATCGACGGATGAAGGCTGGATATCGACGGAGAAAGGTTAGAAAACTTTAACCTTCGATATCTCCTAAACGGTTAGAGATACAGGCTTCGGACAGGTACCAAATTAAAGCCCTTTCAAAACCCTACATTTTGGACTACAATGACGACCCTCTACTCCCAATAGAAGCGGAGATATCGACGGATGAAGGCTGGATATCGACGGAGAAAGGTTAGAAAACTTTAACCTTCGATATCTCCTAAACGGTTAGAGATACAGGCTTCGGACAGGTACCAAATTAAAGCCCTTTCAAAACCCTACATTTTGGACTACAATGACGACCCTCTACTCCCAATAGAAGCGGAGATATCGACGGATGAAGGCTGGATATCGACGGAGAAAGGTTAGAAAACTTTAACCTTCGATATCTCCTAAACGGTTAGAGATACAGGCTTCGGACAGGTACCAAATTAAAGCCCTTTCAAAACCCTACATTTTGGACTACAATGACGACCCTCTACTCCCAATAGAAGCGGAGATATCGACGGATGAAGGCTGGATATCGACGGAGAAAGGTTAGAAAACTTTAACCTTCGATATCTCCTAAACGGTTAGAGATACAGGCTTCGGACAGGTACCAAATTAAAGCCCTTTCAAAACCCTACATTTTGGACTACAATGACGACCCTCTACTCCCAATAGAAGCGGAGATATCGACGGATGAAGGCTGGATATCGACGGAGAAAGGTTAGAAAACTTTAACCTTCGATATCTCCTAAACGGTTAGAGATACAGGCTTCGGACAGGTACCAAATTAAAGCCCTTTCAAAACCCTACATTTTGGACTACAATGACGACCCTCTACTCCCAATAGAAGCGGAGATATCGACGGATGAAGGCTGGATATCGACGGAGAAAGGTTAGAAAACTTTAACCTTCGATATCTCCTAAACGGTTAGAGATACAGGCTTCGGACAGGTACCAAATTAAAGCCCTTTCAAAACCCTACATTTTGGACTACAATGACGACCCTCTACTCCCAATAGAAGCGGAGATATCGACGGATGAAGGCTGGATATCGACGGAGAAAGGTTAGAAAACTTTAACCTTCGATATCTCCTAAACGGTTAGAGATACAGGCTTCGGACAGGTACCAAATTAAAGCCCTTTCAAAACCCTACATTTTGGACTACAATGACGACCCTCTACTCCCAATAGAAGCGGAGATATCGACGATGAAGGCTGGATATCGACGGAGAAAGGTTAGAAAACTTTAACCTTCGATATCTCCTAAACGGTTAGAGATACAGGCTTCGGACAGGTACCAAATTAAAGCCCTTTCAAAACCCTACATTTTGGACTACAATGACGACCCTCTACTCCCAATAGAAGCGGAGATATCGACGGATGAAGGCTGGATATCGACGGAGAAAGGTTAGAAAACTTTAACCTTCGATATCTCCTAAACGGTTAGAGATACAGGCTTCGGACAGGTACCAAATTAAAGCCCTTTCAAAACCCTACATTTTGGACTACAATGACGACCCTCTACTCCCAATAGAAGCGGAGATATCGACGAATGAAGGCTGGATATCGACGGAGAAAGGTTAGAAAACTTTAACCTTCGATATCTCCTAAACGGTTAGAGATACAGGCTTCGGACAGGTACCAAATTAAAGCCCTTTCAAAACCCTACATTTTGGACTACAATGACGACCCTCTACTCCCAATAGAAGCGGAGATATCGACGGATGAAGGCTGGATATCGACGGAGAAAGGTTAGAAAACTTTAACCTTCGATATCTCCTAAACGGTTAGAGATACAGGCTTCGGACAGGTACCAAATTAAAGCCCTTTCAAAACCCTACATTTTGGACTACAATGACGACCCTCTACTCCCAATAGAAGCGGAGATATCGACGGATGAAGGCTGGATATCGACGGAGAAAGGTTAGAAAACTTTAACCTTCGATATCTCCTAAACGGTTAGAGATACAGGCTTCGGACAGGTACCAAATTAAAGCCCTTTCAAAACCCTACATTTTGGACTACAATGACGACCCTCTACTCCCAATAGAAGCGGAGATATCGACGGATGAAGGCTGGATATCGACGGAGAAAGGTTAGAAAACTTTAACCTTCGATATCTCCTAAACGGTTAGAGATACAGGCTTCGGACAGGTACCAAATTAAAGCCCTTTCAAAACCCTACATTTTGGACTACAATGACGACCCTCTACTCCCAATAGAAGCGGAGATATCGACGGATGAAGGCTGGATATCGACGGAGAAAGGTTAGAAAACTTTAACCTTCGATATCTCCTAAACGGTTAGAGATACAGGCTTCGGACAGGTACCAAATTAAAGCCCTTTCAAAACCCTACATTTTGGACTACAATGACGACCCTCTACTCCCAATAGAAGCGGAGATATCGACGGATGAAGGCTGGATATCGACGGAGAAAGGTTAGAAAACTTTAACCTTCGATATCTCCTAAACGGTTAGAGATACAGGCTTCGGACAGGTACCAAATTAAAGCCCTTTCAAAACCCTACATTTTGGACTACAATGACGACCCTCTACTCCCAATAGAAGCGGAGATATCGACGGATGAAGGCTGGATATCGACGGAGAAAGGTTAGAAAACTTTAACCTTCGATATCTCCTAAACGGTTAGAGATACAGGCTTCGGACAGGTACCAAATTAAAGCCCTTTCAAAACCCTACATTTTGGACTACAATGACGACCCTCTACTCCCAATAGAAGCGGAGATATCGACGGATGAAGGCTGGATATCGACGGAGAAAGGTTAGAAAACTTTAACCTTCGATATCTCCTAAACGGTTAGAGATACAGGCTTCGGACAGGTACCAAATTAAAGCCCTTTCAAAACCCTACATTTTGGACTACAATGACGACCCTCTACTCCCAATAGAAGCGGAGATATCGACGGATGAAGGCTGGATATCGACGGAGAAAGGTTAGAAAACTTTAACCTTCGATATCTCCTAAACGGTTAGAGATACAGGCTTCGGACAGGTACCAAATTAAAGCCCTTTCAAAACCCTACATTTTGGACTACAATGACGACCCTCTACTCCCAATAGAAGCGGAGATATCGACGGATGAAGGCTGGATATCGACGGAGAAAGGTTAGAAAACTTTAACCTTCGATATCTCCTAAACGGTTAGAGATACAGGCTTCGGACAGGTACCAAATTAAAGCCCTTTCAAAACCCTACATTTTGGACTACAATGACGACCCTCTACTCCCAATAGAAGCGGAGATATCGACGGATGAAGGCTGGATATCGACGGAGAAAGGTTAGAAAACTTTAACCTTCGATATCTCCTAAACGGTTAGAGATACAGGCTTCGGACAGGTACCAAATTAAAGCCCTTTCAAAACCCTACATTTTGGACTACAATGACGACCCTCTACTCCCAATAGAAGCGGAGATATCGACGGATGAAGGCTGGATATCGACGGAGAAAGGTTAGAAAACTTTAACCTTCGATATCTCCTAAACGGTTAGAGATACAGGCTTCGGACAGGTACCAAATTAAAGCCCTTTCAAAACCCTACATTTTGGACTACAATGACGACCCTCTACTCCCAATAGAAGCGGAGATATCGACGGATGAAGGCTGGATATCGACGGAGAAAGGTTAGAAAACTTTAACCTTCGATATCTCCTAAACGGTTAGAGATACAGGCTTCGGACAGGTACCAAATTAAAGCCCTTTCAAAACCCTACATTTTGGACTACAATGACGACCCTCTACTCCCAATAGAAGCGGAGATATCGACGGATGAAGGCTGGATATCGACGGAGAAAGGTTAGAAAACTTTAACCTTCGATATCTCCTAAACGGTTAGAGATACAGGCTTCGGACAGGTACCAAATTAAAGCCCTTTCAAAACCCTACATTTTGGACTACAATGACGACCCTCTACTCCCAATAGAAGCGGAGATATCGACGGATGAAGGCTGGATATCGACGGAGAAAGGTTAGAAAACTTTAACCTTCGATATCTCCTAAACGGTTAGAGATACAGGCTTCGGACAGGTACCAAATTAAAGCCCTTTCAAAACCCTACATTTTGGACTACAATGGACGACCCTCTACTCCCAATAGAAGCGGAGATATCGACGGATGAAGGCTGGATATCGACGGAGAAAGGTTAGAAAACTTTAACCTTCGATATCTCCTAAACGGTTAGAGATACAGGCTTCGGACAGGTACCAAATTAAAGCCCTTTCAAAACCCTACATTTTGGACTACAATGACGACCCTCTACTCCCAATAGAAGCGGAGATATCGACGGATGAAGGCTGGATATCGACGGAGAAAGGTTAGAAAACTTTAACCTTCGATATCTCCTAAACGGTTAGAGATACAGGCTTCGGACAGGTACCAAATTAAAGCCCTTTCAAAACCCTACATTTTGGACTACAATGACGACCCTCTACTCCCAATAGAAGCGGAGATATCGACGGATGAAGGCTGGATATCGACGGAGAAAGGTTAGAAAACTTTAACCTTCGATATCTCCTAAACGGTTAGAGATACAGGCTTCGGACAGGTACCAAATTAAAGCCCTTTCAAAACCCTACATTTTGGACTACAATGACGACCCTCTACTCCCAATAGAAGCGGAGATATCGACGGATGAAGGCTGGATATCGACGGAGAAAGGTTAGAAAACTTTAACCTTCGATATCTCCTAAACGGTTAGAGATACAGGCTTCGGACAGGTACCAAATTAAAGCCCTTTCAAAACCCTACATTTTGGACTACAATGGACGACCCTCTACTCCCAATAGAAGCGGAGATATCGACGGATGAAGGCTGGATATCGACGGAGAAAGGTTAGAAAACTTTAACCTTCGATATCTCCTAAACGGTTAGAGATACAGGCTTCGGACAGGTACCAAATTAAAGCCCTTTCAAAACCCTACATTTTGGACTACAATGGACGACCCTCTACTCCCAATAGAAGCGGAGATATCGACGATGAAGGCTGGATATCGACGGAGAAAGGTTAGAAAACTTTAACCTTCGATATCTCCTAAACGGTTAGAGATACAGGCTTCGGACAGGTACCAAATTAAAGCCCTTTCAAAACCCTGGACATTTTGGGTACTAC